>NC_090651.1:209984928-210009029 GCF_040937935.1 Hyperolius riggenbachi | reverse complement strand
TCATTTCTCATTCAAGCGGGGACGGGCCACATAGGGTGAAGTGTGTGGATGCAGATTGGGGCATTGGAGCTGATTCATGAGTGGATATTCCTACAGGCCTGACAGTTGCATTATTATTTTTTTTAACAGGTTATAAACTACAGTTCAAGAGTACTTTAACTGCCCAACTGCAGTCATTCACATTCACTTATGCTCTGTAAATCCTCTTTCAGACAGGCAGCTGACAAGTGGTGAATTCACCACCTGTTAGCTACTCTCCTGCACCGACTGGGCACCTGCTAGAGTTTGGAACCTGTGCTGGGGAGGCCCCCCCATGGAGTCTCGTCTGATCGTGGCCGCAGCCATGCTCAGATACATGTCGTGGTTATCTGCCGCCGCGTGTAAAGCACTGACACTCATGTTACAAGAGTGCCATTCAATTGCTCATGGATGGCGCTTCTGGGTGGCAGACATGATGGGGCGCTGAAAAGCCTGACAAACGTGCAGTTCAGCCAGGGCTGGTTCTAGACTTTTTGCTGCTTGAGGCAAACCTGTGAAGATGTTGGACCCCCCCCCCCCTCACCTGGGTCCCCCGTCTGCGCTTTCCCACCTGCTATTACCGCAATGTAAAAGTAGGCAGCAGGCGGGTAAGTGATGACTCACCTCGACATTCCACCGCTCATCACTTCCTGCAATGCCTTTCACTGTACAGTACTGTGGGCTGCATTGCTGGAAGTGATGAAAGGTGGAACATGGAAGGAGGTGAGTCATGGCTCCCCGCCCGCTGCCTACTTGTACACTGTGGTAATATTTGGAGGGGAGCAGACATATGGGGACCCAAGTGAGGGAGCGGGGGTCCAACCCCCCCTCCCCACCGATGTGCCCGCTGCCCCCCTTCCTGTCTACTACCCCCTCCAGCTCAGAGCCCCCCCCCCCCACGGCCAGGCAGGCACCTTCTCCCCCCACACACACTTCTGCCGCCTGAGGAACCCGCCTCACTCCACCTCATGGGCAACCCGGGGCTGAGTTCATCCATCCATCTGAAAGAGCCCTAACTGAAAAAGAAAAGTTACCTTAAAAGCCATCACTGTACTTACACATAACTGCGGTATGCCTATATCTATATGAGACCCGACTGTGAGGGAGCCCAAATTTCCCTTTACAGGGATCCTGTCAAAGTTTTTTTTTTTTTTCTTTTTTTCTAAAGCCCTTTAGGAGTTAGGAGAAACTTCGTAATTGCAGATAATGATAGTAAAAGTAACAAAAAACCCAAAATAATCTGTCACACGATCAGATCTTGCAGGTGCTAGGACAGTGCAGGGGTGAGGGGTTTATCTATTCAGCTTCTATTCAGTGTAGACAGGAATCTCTCTAACGTTTTGCACTAGCCTTGCTGTACATACTGTATGTACAGGTCCTTCCAAAAAAATTTGCATATTGTAATAAAGTTCATTATTTTCTGTAATGTACTGATAAACATTAGACTTTCATATATTTTAGATTCATTGCACACAACTGAAGTAGTTAAAACCTTTTATTGTTTTAATATTGATGAATTTGGCATACAGCTCATGAAAACCCAAAATTCCTATCTCAAAAAATTAGCATATCATGAAAAGGTTCCCTAAACGAGCCATTAACCTTCTGCCGCCCGCGTCACGCCAGTAGGCGTGGCCGCGGCGGCAGCCCCAGGACCGCCTAACGCCAATTGGCGTAAAGTCCTGGGGCTCTGTTTTGGATGAGATTGCGCGCATGGTGCGCGCGCATCTCATGCTCGGAGGGCGGAGCTCGGCCCCGCCTTCAGTCTCCGAGCGGCTATTGCTGCTCGGGAGACTGTTAGACGGCGATCACGCCGTCTATTTACTAGGTGCAGCGCTGCACTGGGGACAGCCGTGTGACACGGCTGTCCCCATGGGGGACAAGAGAGCGATCGGCTCTTATAGGCAGAAGCCTATGACAGCAAATTTTGTATATACATAATAAGGTCATAAGGCCACCATAATCTTACCAATAAAAGTCAATTTATTAATTCCAATTAGACAAAATCCCCTCAATACAAAACCCTCAATACCACAATTTCCCTATTCAATTTAAAAAATGAGAACAATGCAGTGCAATTTAGCCATAACACATGGGACAATAATCTGCAGATATAAAGATAGCTTATCTCTGGCCAGAGAGTATAGTTGACACATCATTCATCCGCCCGCGCATGCGTACAACAGCCACACTGCCACACTGTCCCAATGTCCTGGGGGCCCCCCACTTTATCACCTTGGACTGGACTACCATTGGCATCCAATCAAAGCCAGTTTTCCGTATAAATACACCAAAATCCGATTCAGAATACAAACTCCGGAAAGCTTGTGTGTTTTCAGCTTTAAGGATATAAGTTTACACTATGGATGGGTCTCACCCGTTAAGACAGTCCCCGTTGTAATTAGAGTGGCTTCACATTCACTTGCGTTGATGTTATAGCCAAGATTCCATCTAGCGTGTTGCGGATTCCGTCACTTTAGATAGACATGCTGCCCGCCGCGTGTGTCTCCGCATCCACGCCAGCACGCTAGTTCCTCTATCCGGGGTTCGTGCGGCCAGGGTGTTGTATCACCAATTGGTGTCCGCTGTGTCGGCGGTGCACTAGCCGACACAGCAGACACCAATTGGTGATACAACACCCTGGCCGCACGAACCCCGGATAGAGGAACTAGCGTGCTGGCGTGGATGCGGAGACACACGCGGCGGGCAGCATGTCAATATCTAAAGTGACGGAATCCGCAACACGCTAGATGGAATCTTGGCTATAACATCAACGCAAGTGAATGTGGAGCCACTCTAATTACAACGGGGACTGTCTTAACGGGTGAGACCCATCCATAGTGTAAACTTATATCCTTAAAGCTGAAAACACACAAGCTTTCCGGAGTTTGTATTCTGAATCGGATTTTGGTGTATTTATACGGAAAACTGGCTTTGATTGGATGCCAATGGTAGTCCAGTCCAAGGTGATAAAGTGGGGGGCCCCCAGGACATTGGGACAGTGTGGCAGTGTGGCTGTTGTACGCATGCGCGGGCGGATGAATGATGTGTCAACTATACTCTCTGGCCAGAGATAAGCTATCTTTATATCTGCAGATTATTGTCCCATGTGTTATGGCTAAATTGCACTGCATTGTTCTCATTTTTTAAATTGAATAGGGAAATTGTGGTATTGAGGGTTTTGTATTGAGGGGATTTTGTCTAATTGGAATTAATAAATTGACTTTTATTGGTAAGATTATGGTGGCCTTATGACCTTATTATGTATATACAAAATTTGCTGTACTAATGTTACGAAGGTTGGCCCCACCCCCTATCTTTGAGGGTATATTGACCAATTACCCAATGGACAATCTTGCTTTCCTTTATTGAATAAAAAAGAAGCCTATGACAGCCGATCGCCATAATTGGCTGGCTGTGGGGAGGGAATAAACTTAAAGAAACAGGGGTTTTGAAGAAAAAAAACAAAACAATAATATTTATTTTAAAAAAAATAAACATGGGGGGAGCGATCAGACCCCACCAACAGAGAGCTCTGTTGGTGGGGAGAAAAGGGGGGGGGGGGGGATCACTTGTGTGCTGAGTTGTGCGGCCCTGCAGCTTGGCCTTAAAGCTGCAGTGGCCAATTTAGCTAAAAATTGCCTGGTCACTAGGAGGGTTTAGCCCTGCAGTCCTCAAGTGGTTAACCTAATCATCTGTATCAACTAACTCTAAACACCTGCAAGAGATTCCTGAGGTTTTTAAAAACTCCCAGCCTGGTTCATTACTCAAAACCGCAATTATGAGTCAGACTGCCGACCTGACTGCTGTCTAGAAGGCCATCATTGACACCCTCAAGCAAGACACAGACAGAAATTTCTGAACGAATAGGCTGTTCCCAGAGTGCAGAAGCAGTGGACTGAGTCTGGAGTAGAAACATCCAGAGCCACCGTGTACAGGCGTGTGCAGGAAATGGGCTACAGGTGCCGCATTCCCCAGGTCAAGCCACTTTTGAACCAGAAACAGCGGCAGAAGCGCCTGACCTGGGCTACAGAGAAGCAGCACTGGACTGTTGCTCATTGGTCCAAAGTACTTTTTTCGGATGAAAGTAACTTTTGCATGTCATTCGGAAATCAAGGTGCCAGAGTATGGAGGAAGACTGGGGAGAGGGAAATGCCAAAATGACTGAAGTCCAGTGTCAAGTACCCACAGTCAGTGATGGTCTGGGGTGCCATGTCAGCTGCTGGTGTTGGTCCACTGTGTTTTATCAAGGGCAGGGTCAATGCAGCTAGCTATCAGATTTTGGAGCACTTCATGCTTCCATATGCTGAAAAGCTTTATGGAGATGGTTTCATTTTTCAGCACGACCTGGCACCTGCTCACAGTGCCAAAACCACTGGTAAATGGTTTACTGACCATGGTATTACTGTGCTCAATTGGCCTGCCAACTCTCCTGACCTGAACCCCATAGAGAATCTGTGGGATATTGTGAAGAGAAAGTTGAGACGCAAGACCCAACACTGGATGAGCTTAAGGCCGCTATCGAAGCATCCTGGGCCTCCATAACACCTGAGCAGTGCCACAGGCTGATTGTATTATTATTAATTTTTTTTTTTTATTACTTTTATTATCATCTGCAATTACCAAGTCTCTCCTAACTCCTGAAGGGCTTTAGAAAAATACATAAACTTTGAACCCGATATTTTAATAGGCATCTATGGTGGTGCCCAAACTTCTGTTGGTGGCGAGTGCCCAAATTTCGTGGGTCGGAAAGACGTGTATGTGCAGTGCCTAGCACACAAATATCTATGCTGTGTTCCTTTTTTTTCTTTCTCTGCCTGAAAAAGTTAAATATCAGGTATGTAAGTGGCTGACTCAGTCCTGACTTCCTGACAGGGAGTGACTACAGTGTGACCCTCAATGATAAGAAATCCCCCTTTTTATCTCTCTCTTGCTCTCAGAAGCCACTTTCTGCTAGGAAAATGTTTTATAGCTGGAATTTCTCATCATTGAGGGTCACACTGTAGCCCCTTCCTGTCTGAGTCAGGACTGAGTCAGCCACTTACATACTTGATATTTAACTTTTTCAGACAGAGAAAGGAAAAAAAGGAACACAGCATAGTTATTTGTGGGCTCGGCACTGTACATACACATGTCTATCTCATTATGTCACATGTCACTTCGGGTATCCTTTAAAGCACACTTGAAGTGAGATGAATATGGAAACTGACATATTTATTTACATTTAACCTCCCCGGCGTTCTATTGAGATCGCCAGGGCGGCTGTAGGAGGGTTTTTTTTTATAAAAAAAAATCTATTTCATGCAGCCAACTAAAAGTTGGCTGCATGAAAGCCCACTAGAGGGCGCTCCTGTTGCATATTTCTGATCGCCTCCGGCGACCAGAAGTAACAAGAAGGGCCGCGATGAGCGGCCCTACTTGTTTTACTTTTCTCGTCGCCATGGCGATGAGCGGAGTGACGTCAGCCGACGTCCTGACGTCAGCCGCCTCCGATCCAGCCCTTAGCGCTGGCCGGAACTGATTGGTCCGGCTGCGCAGGGCTCGGGGGACCCTCTTTCGCCGCTGCTCGCGGCGGATTGCCGCAGAGCGGCGGCGATCAGGCAGCACACGCGGCTGGCAAAGTGCCGGCTGCGTGTGCTGCTTTTTATTTGATAAAAATCGGCCCAGCAGGGCCTGAGCGGCAGCCTCCGGCGGTGATGGACGAGCTGAGCTCGTCCATACCGCTCAGGAGGTTAAACAATACCAGTTGTCTGGCTGTCCTGCTGAGCCTTTGTTTCTAATACTCTTAAGGTGCCCATACACTGGTCGATTTCAGCCATAGATCAATTGAATCGATCGAAAATCGATTCTATCAAATCAGCCGATCGATTTGCGGCCAATTTCAAACGATTCTGACAGGATGAAAAATCCAGGTTGATCTGCTGCTGGCAGTAGATCGAGGGCCCATAGAGTTGCATTGGATCTAATGGTGCAATAATGCATTTAGATCGATTTTCAATAATTTCCAATAGCTTTCATTCTGAAATCTATTGTAAATCTGGTCCTAGTGTGCGGCACACATCAGACAGATTCCTGTCAGATTCGACTTGATAGGCATCTGACAGAAATCTATCAGTGTAGGTCCACCTTTTAAGGAGGCCATATTGGAAATCTATTGAAAATCGATCTAAATGCATCTATGGCAGCAGATTTACCTAGATTTTTCATCCTGTTAGATCAAATCAATCGAAATCGGCCACAAATCGATCGGCTGATTGCTCATGCATTGATTGATTCGATCGATGGCTGAAATTGACCAGTGTATGGGCCCCTTAACCTCCCTGGCAGTAAGCCCGAACCGAGCTCCGGCTATGCCACCACGGAGGATTTCTCAGACCCTGGTGGGCCGATTTGCTAGCTGTGTGTACAAACCGATCACCTTCGCGCCGATTCGCCGCTACCCACCACACCGATTCGCCGCTACCCACCGCGGCGTGCCGCCCCCCCCAGATCCCGTGCGCAGCCTGGCCAATGAGTGCCAGGCAGCGCTGAGGGTGGATCGGGACTCCTCCTGACGTCATGACGTCGATGACTTCATCCCGATCGTCGCCATGGTGACGGGGGAAGCTAAACAGGAAGTCCCATTCTGAATGGGATTTCCTTTTTGAGCTGATCGCCGGAGGCGATCGGAAGGGGAGAGGGGATGCCGCTGCTCAGCGGCTATCATGTAGCTAGCGCTAGGCTAGCTACATGATTTAAAAAAAACAAAACAAAAACATTTAATGTGCTGCGCTGCCCCCTGGCAGTTTTAATAGACCGCCAGGGAGGATAAATCAGACTCTAAACAAGTATACAGTGTCACAGGAGCTCTGGTGGCTGGACCGCGATATGCCTTCCAAACGGTTCCAGCGCACAGATCGTGCAAACTGTGGTTGCAGTCAATGCGCAGAAACCGTTGGGAATTGGCCGCAGACAAACCAGAAGGGAGCCTGTGGGTTACGGAAAATGCACTTTACACACTATTTCAGGGTATATCTGCCACCACCACTGGTATGGGCCAGTGGTCCCTACCGACTGACTGACTGATCCTGCAAATAAAACTGTTAAAACACGCTGTATTCTGTCTAGATATCAATAATAGTAGTGACTCCTCAGAGACCGGAGTTCAGTTTCTGTGTATGGCTGTATAGCCGGTGTAGCGGAACAGTAAACGACTTTGATAAAGTCTTTATTTACGTGCAATATAAATAATTAATATATACAGAAAATCGTTAAAATCAACAATTATAGAGACAAATGATAACACAGTATAAAAGAAACTAAAAGAAATAAAAAAAATACTTAGATTTGTGGAAAGATGTCCGTGTTTGGGAAAAACTTGTAGAGTTCCTTTTGTTTCAGTTCAGAGTTCAGACCAGGTGGATGCCAGCATATCCTCAAGCTGTCCCAGATGTGATCAAGATGGTGTTTCAAGGTGGAGGACCCTTGCGTTTCAGCCTGTCAATAGTTTTATCACCCATCGCTGCGGGGAGTGGCTATGACAGGCACAAGTCCAGCCTCGGGAGGATGGAGCAGGGGCTGTCCCATCCTTACAGACCTTCAAACTGGCAGAATTCTAGTTCGGCCCGTCTTGGGGTGCACGTGGGGGAAGTTAAAACCTATACCGCATATTCACACTCAGCATGATTTTACGAATCCTAGGACATGAAATATGACAGGTCTATCATGAGAATTTACCCCCCGTCTCTTCAAACCCATATTGCTATGAGAGTTTAGGGGACAGACTTCTGTGAATTTCACAGAACCAGCACCGGAACTCATGCTACACTTTCCCCACATTTGGCGAAGCTGCCATCTCAGGAACCCCAGAAATATGACAGAACTGGGGAGTTATGGATTATGCTATGAGCCTCAGGTCATTCAGGGTGTGTGCTGGCAGCTGGACTCCCTTTGATCCTTACCAGGGAGCAAGGTGTCAAGACCTCTCGGGGATTCGTAGCCTGCCTGGCTGAATCTAGGCCTCCTTATCAGAGTGAAACAGCTGGCATATCCTCTGAGAGGGGCTATTAGCTCTCCAGGGGGCCAGGGAACCAGCTTGTTACAGCTATGTGTTAAACGCAATTATCTACCTTTCCCAGAACTGTATATCTTAATACCAAAGTTTGTCGATGATCGATGTGCGATCGATTGCGGTGATCAGAAACGACTGCTGGATCTGCAATTTTTTTTATTTATTTTTTTTTTTTTTATGCGCTTTGGACGACTGGGCGTCGCCTGGCGTCACATACAGATCAAGTGCTCTGAAGTCTGACTGGTTTAGCCACATGCTTGTTTCAGGTGTGTGATGCAAACACTACTGCAGTCAAATGGATCAACAGGACTGCCAGGCAGCTTGTATTGTTTAAAGAAAACCTGAACTGAAAATTAAGTCAAAATAAGTATACACAAGTCATACTTACCTTCCATGTAGTCTACTACTCAGTGTCTTTCTCCTGTCCCGTGTTATGTTTGTTCACTGTGATCAAGGGAATTTTCCGTCCTCCATTTTGAAAATGGCCATTACCCATAACCGCTTTCTGGTCAGCACACAGTTAAACTGTAACATCGCCCACTTGAGCCATAGGGAAACATGGACATTACCTGGTACGTCAGTTTTCCTCTCAGCTATAACTGACAGCAACTGATATATTTCAGATCTGACAAAATATTGTCAGAACTGGAAGGGATTAATGTCAGAAGAAAATGGTGAGCTTCTGAAAGGAACTGATGGCAAGGTAACTATGTAATGTTCATTTTTGAAGTTACCTCATGTGTTTATTTTAAATATTTTTACTCAGTACAGGTTCTCTTTAAAAGGAAATATGACAGCCACCAAGCTTCTCACTTCAGGTTCCCTTAAAGGGGAACTGAAGAGAGAGGTATATGGAGGCTGTCATGTTTATTTCCTTTTAGACAATACCAGTTGCCTGGCAGCCCTGCTGATCCACTGCTTCTAATACTATTAGACATAGCCCCTGAACAAGCATGCAGCAGATCAGGTGTTTCAGTGGTTCAGACTTATAAGTCTGATCTGACAAGACTAGCTGCATGCTTGTTTCTGGTTTTAATCAGATACTACTGCAGAGAAATAGACCAGCAGGGCTGCCAGGCAACTGGTATTGATTAAAAGGAAATAAACATGACAGCCTCCATATACCTCTCTCTTCAGTTCCCCTTTAAATTAATCACCTTGGGTGGGAGGCCAAAGAACCCAAATAATGTACATATATGTTATGCTAGGTACACGTAAAATGTTTTTGCGTTCGATAGAAAATATCCGGCATGTCCGATATTACACTCAATCGTTTTACCGCTCAATTTCTCATAGAAGTGAATGGAAATTGATAAGAGAGTCGACGTAAAATCGACCGCAAAAACGCATCATGTGTACCTAGCATTAAACATTTAAAGGAGTCATCAATTAAATTATGCTACCCCCAGTACTATTTACCCGGTGCTTTCCCCAGCCCCTGGCAGCCACTATGTCCCTTACTGGCCCCTGTTCCCCGACGGTGAGCAGGACGACCTCCAGGTCAGCCTCTACTGCGCCTACACAAGTGCCGCTCGCAATCACTTCCACGTGGTCCAGAGCATACTGTTCAAGAGCAGCTGTCCTGTGCAGTACACTCTGGGCCAAGTAGAGGTGATTGACAGAGGCGCAGGCGCAGTAAAAAATGACCTGGAGGTCGTCCTGCGCACCCTCGGGGAGCGGGGGCCAGCGGAGCTGCAGCGAGGGACATAGCAGCTGCCAGGGGCTGGAGAAAGCATCGGGTAAGTAGTACTGGCGTTAGCATAATTTAATTGATGACTCCTTTAACCACTTGAGGACCCACCCTTTACCCCCCCTTAAGGACCAGCGCTGTTTGATGGGATCTGTGCTGGGTGGGCTCTGCAGCCCCCAGCACAGATCAGAGGGCACGCAGAGCGATCAGATCGCCCCCCTTTTTTCCCCCCTATGGGGATGATGTGCAGGGGGGGTCTGATCGCTCCTGCTGGTGGCATGTTGCGGGGGGGGGCACCTCAAAGCCCCCCTCCGCGGCGACATTCCCTCCCCCTCCCTCTCCTACCTGTCCCCCCAGTGATCCGGGCTGCACAGGACGCTATCCGTCCTGTGCAGCCAGTGACAGGACGTCCTCTGTCACATGGCGGCGATCCCCGGCCGCTGATTGGCCAGGGATCGCCGATCTGCCTTACGGCGCTGCTGCGCAGCAGCGCCGTACAATGTAAACAAAGCGGATTATTTCCCCTTGGGTGTACATTTAGCCTGCGAGCCGCCATCGGCGGCCCGCAGGCTATTCACGGAGCCCCCCGCCGTGATTTGACAGGAAGCAGCCGCTCGCGCGAGCGGCTGCTTCCTAATTAATCAGCCTGCAGCTGGCGACGCAGTACTGCGTCGCTGGTCCTGCAGCTGCCACTTTGCCGACGCACGGTATAAGCGTGCGGTCGGCAAGTGGTTAAGGTAAAGCATGAATTTGCCTTGTTGTGGTAATAAGCTGTTGAGCTACAATTCTAAGGGGTAAGGCTTGCCAACTGGACCATAGCCGGGAGAATTTATTTGGGTGCCTCCCCCCATGCATATATGGGAACTTGAACTGAGTAAAATTATTTAAAATAATCACATGATGTACCTGCAAATGAATATTACATACTTACCTTGCCATCAGTTCCTCTCAGAATCGCACCATTTTCTTCTAACAATTCCTTCCAGTTCTGATGAGCTCTTGTCAGATGTATGTTTCAGGAGGCTGAAAGCCTTGGGCCCTTTTTCACTATATCAGTTGCTGTCAGTTCTAACTGAAAAGAAAACTGATGCGCAAGGTAATGTCCATGTTCCCCCTATGGCTCAAGCGATATTATTGGTTAACGGAGTGCTGATCTGGAAGCTGGTGTGGGGTCATCACCATTTTTAAAATGGACGAAGAATTCCATTGATCACAGTAGAAAAACAGGATGCAGAAGAGGAGAAAGAGAATGATACGCAGACAATGCGGGAGGTAAGTATGAAGTGTGTATGTTTTTTTTGACTTTTATTTTTCATTTCAGGTTTGCTTTAATACAAGGACAGCTATTACTTATGCTAATGACCCAATCTGAAATGCTCTGTTCACCAACTTCGAAAGCGAATTTCCACAAAAATTTGCGAACAGGCAAATCTGGTGAACTGCCATAGGCTTCAAAGAGCAGGCCAATTTTAAAACTTATAAGGGCCCATTTCCACTATCGCGAATTTGCATGCGTTTTTTGCATGCAAATTCGCATAGCAATACAAGTGAATGGGACTGTTTCCACTTGTCAGGATTCCTTTGCTTTTTTTTTGTGCAGAAAAAATTCGCATGGCAGAGCCATCAGAATTCGCATACCGCTATGCGAATCGCATACAATGTATTTAATAGGAAATTTGCATGAGGTTTGGGTATGCGAATTTTCATGCGAATTCGCATAGAAACAATGGAAAAGCACACCAGCACTGCCATGGTTAAATTTGCATACATCGTCATCCATGCGAAATCGCGTGAAAATTCGCATAGACCCGCATACGAAATTCGCATCCGCATGCACATTTTTACTGCGGCGATTCACACCGCACAAGTGGAAATGCAGCCTTAGGACTGTTTCTGGCCACAAAAGTGATGGAAAAGTTGTTTCAAGGGGCCTAACACCTGGACCGTGGAATGCCTGAGAGGAGTCCATGGCAAAAGTCCCACCAAAAATTACGTACTTGCCGCATAGTCGTGTTTTAATCTTTAACCACTTGAGGACCCACCCTTTACCCCCCCCTTAAGGACCAGCGCTGTTTTAGGTGATCTGTGCTGGGTGGGCTGTGCAGCCCCCAGCACAGATCAGGGTGCAGGCAGAGCGACCAGATCGCCCCCCTTTTTTCCCCACTAGGGGGATGATGTGCTGGGGGGGTCTGATCGCTCCTGCCTGATGG
Organism: Hyperolius riggenbachi; assembly: GCF_040937935.1. NCBI lineage: Eukaryota > Metazoa > Chordata > Amphibia > Anura > Hyperoliidae > Hyperolius > Hyperolius riggenbachi. The sequence goes on along the minus strand of NC_090651.1, from coordinate 209,997,061 downwards.
GTGTTGCGGGGGGCACCTCAAAGCCCCCCTCCGCGGCGACATTCTCCCCCTCCCTCTCCTATCTGTCTCCTCTGGGGATCGGGGCTGCACAGGACGCTATCCGTCCTGTGCAGCCAGTGACAGGCTGTCCCCTGTCACATGGCGGCGATCCCCGGCCGCTGATTGGCTGGGGATCGCCGATCTGCCTTACGGCGCTGCTGCGCAGCAGCGCCGTACAATGTAAACAAAGCGGATTATTTCCGCTTGTGTCTACATTTAGCCTGCGAGCCGCCATCGGCGGCCCGCAGGCTATTCACGGAGCCCCCCGCCGTGAATTGACAGGAAGCAGCCGCTCGCGGCTGCTTCCTGATTAATCAGCCTGCAGCTGGCGACGCAATACTGCGTCGCTGGTCCTGCAGCTGCCACTTTGCCGACGCGGGGTATGAGTGCGCGGTCGGCAAGTGGTTAAAGGGCAGAAATCGCTGTACATTCCTAAATTTGTGGAATTATGTGCTTTAAAATGTTCGGCGTGCGTACACAGCAATAAGGTAGTGTAAGGGTAAGGCTCGGTTCACACTGACAGACGAAACACCGCATTTAACACAACACAAAAAATTACAAATAGCTTGAGGCTGGTTTCACACTAGAAACAAGCGTTAGCGATGTGGTGCGTCATGCCCGAAGCATCGCACCCTCAAAAACAGGCCTTCAGAGAACACCGCGCTATTGTTCCCTGTCTGGCCACTGGCCAAGCAAAAAGTGATGCACACTTGCCGTAACTTCCTGCTTCGGGTATGCATAAGTGCACAGCAGCTGATTGTAAAAATACGCTTCCGCAACGTCACATCTGTGTTTATTTATTTTATTTTTTTTAATTAAATCTACATATCGCCATGGACTAACACGACTTCATCACCACAGCGTTGATGTAGTTTTGGACCTGCGTCGAGGATGCAGCGAAAACATCACTTGCGCCATGCTGTAACATTGCAGTATGGCCCGGCGGTGGGGGTGCGGTAAAAATACTGCACTGTGAAAGGACCCTCACTTATAACGTGAAAGGACCCTGTGAAAGGACCCTCACTTATAACGTCACTAGCATTGTTTTTGCTAGTTGACATCTCCAGGACATAAATGTTAGTCCTCTCGGCGCAATCTTTGTGTAGTGGCTACGGTGCTTGTGCACACGTTCGTGGGAGTGCGGGTGATTGCAGTTTTCCAGCCTGTATGGTCAGGCTAAGGTAGTTCATTGACAGTTAAGTGACCAAAAAAATACTGATTCTGCACTGAGGCCTTATACAGGGGGCAATAGTGGATACTAGATGCCAGTAGTGGTGGTGAAGGATTATTGGATTATGGTCGGTGCACTACTAGGACCAGCAGACCTGTCTCCAAAAGCTAACTTGTGCACTGGACACAACAGCAATACAATAGCAAGAAAAACAATGTACCAGCACTTGCTGTTCAGGACACTGTGGTAGCAGCAAGAATCTGCACTGAGGACACAGGCCTACCTAATGCTCACCCTGTCAGCAGCACTCTCCCTGATCTGCCTAGCACAGTAGCCAAGCCAAACACAGACTGCAAAATGGCTGATGTGCTGACATTATGATAGGTGAGGGGAGGGGTCGTCCAGGAGGGAGGAATAGCTGATTAGCTGCCATGTGTCTGAGTACTGACTCTGGGTTGAGGAGTCAATTTTTGGCTCCATTCTAATGAAGAGGGTGGGTCAAACATGCCAAGTGTTCCCCTGCTGATTCAAATACCCCCTGTTTGCCACGAACTATTCGCAGGCTATCTCTACTGAATTGTACTTTCTTTCTTCTGTCATTGCATATTATAGGGCACATGTAATGTAATTGCTTTTGAATTAATTTTATGTATTTAAAATTATTTTTTTCTGCACAAATGGTGAGTGACATAGGGCATGGCATCTGCTGAGATGGGGAGTTCAATTTTGGTTGGCCAATTTTACCACCACATTGTAATATGAGGGTCAACAGATTACAGTACTATTTTACATTTTGTCTAGTGTTTTTTTGAGAAATGAGCCAAGTGCTTGGTTGTTGGAAAGATATGGTAATGTATGGTTTACCAAACTAAATTAAAAACCATGAGATAGATCCCCACCCCTAAGTGTAACATGCAAAGAAAATGGTATACCCTTGGGGACAAATGAGTAATACTCCAGAGGTAATGTATACTGTATATATTTGAAAATAAAGCAATTAAAGCAGAGAACAGGTAAAAAATGGTTGACTCTACTACAAATTGATGGTGCTGAGTCCATTATCCCCACACCCCACCACACTGTTGCTCTGCCAACTTGCCATTTCCTTGTCATTAGTATGGTGGGTCTGCAGGATTCGCAGAAAGGCACTGTACTCGGCAGGGAAACAGTGAGCTGCAGCATCAGGACTTGGCTGACATTGCTCTGCTCCACTGATCTGCAGCGGGGAAGCAGAAGGCAGTGCTAAAATATAGTTTCAGGAGTTGGTCAAGCACATTCAATCATGTTGCATTCTGGCCATCCAAAATTAGGTTTTCGTGTATTGGCTGCATCAGCCGGCCATTTCCCTTATTGGCCGTCCAGAACCCAAAGTGGCCAGACTTGTGCGTATAATTTTTTATTTTTTTTTCTCTCCTTGAGTTGGTAAACCAGTTATGTCAACATGACAAATCTATGGGAGCAGCTAATTCCAACTTCCTGAAATTCTAATGATGATCGTCTCGGCCTCACCCTGCATTGGCAATCAAAGTACCAGCGAACTGAGAGGGGCACCACAGGCACAATTGATTACTGTATTATCCCTTCCAACACACACACACACACACACACACACACACACACACACACACACACACACACACACACACACACACACACACACACACACACACACACACACACACACACACACACACACACACACACACACAGCATTTTCTGCAATACCTAGTGTCATGTTCTTGACAAAATGATGTGGGGTTGGCTCTTTACTTTTTATCTATTTAAATAAAAGTAAAGAGCCATTTCATCAATCTTTATAGAAAAAAAAATAATCTTTGCAAATAAAATCAACCATATGATAAAGTATTAAATGCTTGATTCTAGTATAGATCAGAAATCCAGGTTACTTGGACTTTAGAGATCTGAAGTCTCTGGAGAGACTTTTTCCATCACTTTTTAGCAACACAATCCCCTCATGAGAGCTTGCTGACCGAAGTATTGACAGGCCTTTTAATGCACATGGCAGTCCTATTTTCGAGCCTGTTAAAGAATCTTTTAATGGACACATGAAGTGAAAGGCATACGGATGCTGCCCTATTTCCTTTTAAGCAATACTAGTTGCCTGGCTATCCTGCTGATGCTCTGCCTCTAATACTTTTATCCATAGACCCGGAACAAGTATGCAACAGATCAGCAGGGCTGCCAGGCAACTGGTACTGGTTTCAAAGGAAATAAATATGGCATCCTCCATATACGTCTCACTTCGAGTTACCTTTAAGGTGAGCCAGGAACTGGTCAAGCTTTCTGAATATCCTTGCTCTCACTTTTAGGGCTGAGCTCTCTGATTCCGAATTTCGAGTTTGGCATCGGAATTTGACAGTTCCGAGTACAAACTTAAAACTCGAAAATTCGGCAGCTCCGAGTATCGAATTCGGATTTCCATTGAAGTCAAATTGCCAAATTCTGCGGTTAAGTGTGAAGCCCCCGTACATGCTATCATCACCAAATTTGGCATGTATATTGAGCAGATGAGTAGGAACATGGTAACGGCAACTGCAGGCTCGGCAGGTGGATAATTACTCATCTCACTTCCGCGTTCCAAGCACTGGAAAGCAGAGTCAGTCGCCACAACTCTCCGCCTTCAATGCCGCCCACTGTACTTCCGCTACTTGGGAAGCAAAGTGGGCGGCATTGAAGGCGGAGAGTTGTGGCAACTGACGTTTCGCTCCAGTGCTTGGAACGCGGAAGTGAGGTGAGTAATTATCCGCCCGCCGAGCCTGCAGTTGCCGTTACTGTATGGTGGGGAGGAGAGGCAGGAGGAGACCCAGGTGAGGGTGGGGGGGTTCTGTCCCACCTCCCTGCCGCTGTCCCCGCTGCCCCTCCTAGCGCTGCTTCCCATCCTGCTCTGCCGCTGTGGGGGGGGGGGTCGTGACCCCCTCGCTGTCGGTCACCTGGCCCATTGTGCTCTATGGTACCCTGTGTAGGACTACTTCCCCCTTTAACAGATGGATCCACGGAGGTCCTCCCCAGGTGAAAAGGGAATAGGGGTATATAGTACCCCTAACCTATTTGCACAAAGCGTTAAAGAAATAAAAACAGAATAACAAAAAAAGTCCTTTAATATTCTAAATTAACCAGGGATACTTACCTTGCGATAATCCCACGCCAGTATCCTCAGAAGTGGTCCCACACCAGTATCCTCTTCGGAGGTTTCACGCACCCGCCCAACTCCCGGGGCTGAATGGCTGTAGACAGCCTCTGCAATCTGTATTGCATAAGCTGGGAACACGAAAATTTGTTTTCTAAAACTAGAATTTTCGGCAAACCGTGCCACATACAAAATGGCTGGGGAATCCCCGTTCCCCAGAGGCCACCTCAGTGTCAGAATGAGTGTTATTTCACAATAGGTGGGTCTGATTCCAGGAGACCTCCTGCTCTGGTCACCTGGACCCACCATCTATGTGAAAAATGGCTGGTTTTTCCATTCTAGTGTGGCCTCCAGCGATTGGGAATTTCCCAGTGGCCATTTTCATTGCATCACTGTTTGCCGAAATTTCTTGTTCCCAGCCTCTGCTATACAGATGCAGAGGTTGACTGTGACCATTCAGTGGCGGGAGTTCGTCTGTGTGGAAGGGTGGTGGGATGTCCTAAGAGGATACTGGTGTGGGACCACTCCTGAGGATACTGGCGTGGGATTATCGCAAGGTAAGTATCCCTGGTTAATCTTGAACAATAAAGGACCTTTTTTTTTTTTTTTTTTTTTTTTTGTCACAAAATTTTTTTTTATTCAGTTTTCAGTATAAAACCGATAAACAGAACAGTTGTATAAAGTGCATCAAACAAGGTAGCATATCTATACAGGTATTACACAGGGTACAATAAGGTCTGCAAAGCAGAAATACTTTCACATAGACAAAATTTAGATGTCAGCAGCCCATGGCAACTATACTGACCTCTTACACAGTCAACATCGAGCAATTAAAGGAGTTCAACTAGAGTAGGCCACCTCACGGGATCAGTGGTCTGTTTGCTCGCGACTAAGTGTATCCGTATAACATCTTTAGAAGTCTGAGGATTATGAACACATGGCATTTGAATATTCATTGTTCTAATATCAAATCAGATTATGCTCTGTGTAGCTATTGCTCTGCGCACTTTAGGAATCAGGTGGGACAGGACCACCTGAAAGAGGAAAAGAAAGAGCGAAGGAGGAGACAGAAAATAGCAGAAGAATTGGGGGGGGGGGGGGGGGGTTACCAAGCCGCCACTACCTCACCAATCTTTTTAGCAGCTGTATAGATGCTCTTTTGACCAGGCACAGCTGGGTGGATGTGTGCCGACTATACTGCCGTAATAGAGGCTGGGAGCCAATGTGAGTAACAAGTGAAGTATGGTTTCCATATTTTCTTAAATAATGGAAGTGTATCTTCCGCGATGGCCCTCATCCTATCAAGGCAAAGTGCGTGGCTAAGGTTACTTTTGAAGGTATCAAAAAGCAACATGGGGGACCTCCAGGAGCGAGCAATCACTCTTTTAGCTGCTAAACAGATATGCATGAGTATCTTATATTGGGAATTTGATAGTTCTGGGGGTCTCAATCCCAGCAAAGCCACCTCCGGAAGCTTTGGGACCTGCAGCCTGACTGCAGAATAAATAACTTGGTAGACTCTATTCCAAAACGTACACGCTTTTGGACACGCCCACCACACGTGCATATACGTGCCCCTATGGCCGCATACCCTGAAACACAAATCATTGTTTTTAGGATTAAATTTTACCATGCTGGTTGGGGTAAGATACCAACGCATTAAAACCTTAAATTGTGTCTCTACTATTGTAGGACTGATAGGACACCTTGGGGTATTCTTCCACACATATTGCAGGTCCTCCATCTCCAGGAGGGTGCCTAATTCCTGCTCCCATCTGAGGATATATGTTGGTTTTGAAAGATTTATAGGGGAGGTTGCATTTTTGTACAGAAGGGAGATGAGGCCTGGTGAGTCCGGGTTGTTTGCGCAAACGTGTTCAAAACATGTTCTGGTAAGCAAAGAGCTACAGGATTTGATATATTTTCTGATAAAGTGGGATATCTGCATATACCTGTATAAGGCCTGAAACACACCAGAGGAGTTTTTCTGAGCGTTTTGAGTTTTTCAATCTGCTGCTAATGTTATCCTATGTGTCTGTGCACACTGGAGCAATGAGGTTTTGTAAAAAAACCCATAGCATTACATTGGGAAGAGGTTTTGAAACCTCTAAAAGCTCTTCCCAATGTAATGCTATGGTTTTTTTTACAAAACCTCATTGCTCCAGTGTGCACAGACACATAGGATAACCTTAGCAGCAGATTTAAAAACTCAAAACGCTCAGAAAAACTCCTCTGGTGTGTTTCAGGACTAATTCTGTGTTAGGAATCTGTTTACGTTGTTTCAGGTAGGAGAGTGATTTTATAGATTGATCAGTCACTAAGCTGTAAATTGTAGTTAGCTCATTCTGACACCACCACTTAAAAGCTGCTGGGTTCTGGAAACCCGGGGGGAAGTCGGGGTGTCCCAGAAACCAGTGGTGGACACAGCCAGCAGTGGGCCCCTGTGCAAAATCTCAATTGTGGGCCCCCCTGACCTGCGGCGTGGCAAAAAATCTGCGTGGCTAGAACCTGCAGCGCGCCGCAGCAAAAAGTGGGTGTGGATAGAACCTGCGGTGCGATGGGTGTGGATAGAACCTGCGGCAAAAAATGGGCGTGGCAATGACTGGATAAGGGCGGAGCTAACTGTAATTTAAAGTGATCCCGGGGTGAGAGTGATATGGAGGCTGCCATATTTATTTCCTTTTAAACCATACTAGTTGCCTGGCGGCCCTGCTGATCTATTTGGCTGCAGTAATAAACTGAATTACACCAGCAACAAGCATGCAGCTTAATCTTCTCAGTTCTGACAATATTGTCAGAAACCCCTGACCTGCTGCATGCTTGTTCAGGGTCTATGGTTGAAAGAATAAGAGGCAGAGGACCAGCACGGCAACCAGGCAACTGGTATTGCTTAAAAGGAGAGAAATATGGCAGCCTCAATATTATTCTCACCTCAGGTTCCCTTGAAAAGTGCAACACAAAGACAGTGGGCCCAAGTTTTGGTTACCCTTTCCCCAGAAAATTCACATAATTGTGCAGGTTTTCTCAAGAAAATACACATAATGTGAGCATATTTTCCCAGAAAATACATTCAATCATGTCGGCAGATTTTCCCAGAAAATACATTCAATCATGTCGGCAGATATGCCCAGAAAATACGTGCAATCATGTTGGCAGATATGCCCAGAAAATACGTGCAATCATGTCGGCAGATATGCCCAGAAAATACATTCAATCATGTCGGCAGATATGCCCAGAAAATACGTGCAATGATGACGGCAGATATGCCCAGAAAATACGTGCAATCATGTCGGCAGATATGCCCAGAAAATACGTGCAATCATGTCGGCAGATATGCCCAGAAAATACGTGCAATCATGTCGGCAGATATGCCCAGAAAATACGTGCAATCATGTCGGCAGATATGCCCAGAAAATACATTCAATCATGTCGGCAGATATGCCCAGAAAATATGTGCAATCATGTCGGCAGATATGCCCAGAAAATATGTGCAATCATGTCGGCAGATATGCCCAGAAAATACGTGCAATCATGTCGGCAGATATGCCCAGAAAATACGTGCAATCATGTCGGCAGATATGCCCAGAAAATACGTGCAATCATGTCGGCAGATATGCCCAGAAAATACGTGCAATCATGTCGGCAGATTTGCCCAGAAAACACGTGCAATCATGTAGCAAATTTGCCCAGAACATACATGCAATCATGTGGCAGACCTGCCCAGAACATACACCTGCTAATATAAATAATAAAAAAAACCATTTACTCACCTGCAGCAGCAGACCTCCTGTCCCAGCCTCCATCCGGCGCGCAGCTCCCATGGGTGGTTGGGTGGATAGGTAGCCTGGTGGGTGAGTGGGTAGGTAGGTAGCCTGGTGGGTAGGTAGCCTGGTGGGTAGGTAGGTAGGCAGCCTGGTGGGTGGGTAGGTAGGCAGCCCTTAGCCGGGTGGGTAGGTAGCCTGGTGGGTGGCTGGGTAGCCGGGTGGGTAGGTAGCCTTGTGGGTGGCTGGGTAGCCGGGTGGGTAGGTGGGTGGGTAGGTAGGTAGCCTGGTGGGTTTTTAGGTAGGTAGCCTGGTGGGTTGGTAGGTAGCTGGGTGGGTAGGTAGCCTGGTGGGTGGGTAGGTGGGTGGGTGTGTAGGTAGCCGGGTGGGTGGTTAGGTAGCTGGGTAGGTAGCTGGGTGGGTAGGTAGCCGGCAGGGGGGTTAGGTAGCCAGGTAGGTAGCCGGGTGGGTAGGTAGGTAGCCGGGTGGGTGGGTGGGTAGGTAGGTAGGTTAGGTAGCCGGGTGGGTGGTTAGGTAGCTGGGTAGGTAGGTAGCCGGGTGGGTGGTTAGGTAGCCGGGTAGGTAGCCGGGTGGGTGGTTAGGTAGCCGGGTAGGTAGCCGGGTGGGTGGTTAGGTAGCCGGGTGGGTGTGTAGGTAGCCGGGTGGGTGGTTAGGTAGCCGGGTGGGTGGTTAGGTAGCCGGGTAGGTAGCCGGGTGGGTAGGTAGCCGGGTGGTTAGGTAGCCGGGTGGGTGGTTAGGTAGCCGGGTGGGTGTGTAGGTAGCCGGGTGGGTGGTTAGGTAGCCGGGTGGGTGGTTAGGTAGCCGGGTGGGTGTGTAGGTAGCCGGGTGGGTGTGTAGGTAGCCGGGTGGGTGGTTAGGTAGCCGGGTAGGTAGGTAGCTGGCAGGGTGGTTAGGTAGCTGGGTGAGTAGGTAGCCGGGTGGGTAGGTAGCCGGGTGGGTGGGTAGCTATCTGGGTGGGGGGCCCGACTCCTATCCTCCCTCCCTCACCTCGGGGGGTATGCGCGGCAGGAGAGCGGAAAATACAGGAAGTCTCCGGGGCTCCAGCAGACGCTAGAGCCCCAGCCGCTTGGTCTCCGATATGTCTCCAACTTGGAGACATATCGGAGACCAAGCGGCTGGGCCTCTAGCGTCTGCTGGAGCCTTGGAGACTTCCTGTATTTTCCGCTCTCCCGCCGCATGAGGGGGGGGCCCCCGAGGCATGAGGGGGGGAGGAGTCGGGGGCCCCCCAGGTAAAAAAATAAAAATAAAATAAAAAGTACAATAAAAAACAAACAAACCCAGCAATACTTAATGGGCCCCTGAAGCAACGCAACTTCAGGGGCCCTCGTGCGGCTGCACGGCCGTATGTCCGCCACTGCCAGAAACGACATTAGGGGGAGGTGGGGTGATTGGAGTCTATCTCTTAAACGTACCCGATTCCAGATCTTCAAGGAATGTAGAAGAATTGGGTTCTTAATAAATTTATGTTGAGAGTTTGAGAGCCAAAGTAAATTGTGGATAGATATGGGGGCACAGATTGCACTCTCAATATCGCACCATATAGGGAGGGTGGTTTTCTTCATGCCAAATTGTTAACTGAGCAACTTGCGCTGTCTTGTAATAGGTTGAAACATTGGGGACACCCAGGCCTCCGTCCGCCGTGAGGCGAAACAGTATCTCTTGATATTCTGGGGCCAATTGTTTTCCAGATAAAAGAGCAGAGAGCGGATTGCACCTTTTTGAGAAATGTGGGGGGACGGGTATTTTGGCTATTGGGAATGCATTAGATATGTACCCATTATATTTGACAAAGGCACTAGGAGAGTGATCTAGTGCTTTAGTCCAGGTGATAAAATTAGTGCCAAAGCCCCATGTATGTAGTAGTGTGAACAGGTACTCCCACGAGACTGTGTCAAGCGCCTTTTTGGATGTCAAGCGAAAGAAGCATCATGGAGCACCTGTCCCTTTAGCATGGGAAATCAAATGGAGAAGTTGTCTAATATTGTCGCCAGCTTGAGGACGCGGGATAAAGCCCACTTGGTCTCGTCCTACTAAGTCTTCAATGCCTCTACTGAGTCTACTGGCCAATACCTTTGCTAAAATCTTAATATCTCTATTCAGCAGAGATATTGGCCTGTAATTAGTCCAAATAGTGTGGTCTGTGTCCGGCTTAGGATTCATACTAACGCTTGCTAGAACTGAGTCTGGGCCCAGCTTTTCACCTTGCAAAAGCTTATTAAAAGCTTTTGTTAGAGGTGTGGTGAGAATTTTTGAGAATTTTTTATAATATAAGTTTGGAAATCCGTCAGGGCCTGGAGCTTTTCTATTTTTAAATGATTTAATAGCTTGTTCGATTTCCTCAGGGGTGATTAACTGTTCAAGAGTCGCTTTAAAGGATTCATCAATGGAGAGTAAGGGTATAGTGGGTAATATATTTTGGAGTAGAAACTGATTACTTGCTAGGGGAGATTGATATAGTTTGGCTAATCCTTGGGCAAATATATCTATCTTTTTGGGATTGCAGGTCTGGGCGTTATTACCTGTATGTAGCTTGATTGCTTTGTGAGTAGGGTCAGGGCATTTAAGACGACGGGAGAGCATGGAAGTTGGCTTGTTGCAGTTAGTAGATAATTTAAATTTGCTCCATCTCAGGTGTTTCTCAGCTACACTAGTGAGGGAGAGGTTTAATGCCTCTTCTGTTTTAAACCATGTTTGTTTGTTTGCGTTGGAAGGGTCAGCAGTATATTTTTCGTACGCTTCATTATAAGCCTGTTCAAGTAGGATTTGCTCCTGTGCCCTCTTCTTTTTCCTGTGGGAAGCTATAGAAATAATGTGCCCTCTCAGGACCGCTTTGTGCGCCTCCCATATTATATAATCTGAAACTTCCCCATTATTAGGATTAAGTGCAAAGTAATCTTTTATATGTGCTTCTAGAGTAGTTAAGATGGCTGGATCGGATAGCAGCGATTTGATTGAGACCATCAGAGGTTTGGCGCTTTAGGGAGCAAAGCAGATAATGTAATGTATACTGCATTATGGTTCGACCATGGGATTGGCACAATTTTTGCATCAGTGAGGTTAGGAAGAAGGTTAGAGTGTAGAAGGCAGTGATCAATACGGGTTTGAGTGTTTTGTGTGGATGAGAGAAGAAAGTAAATCCTTTTTTATTAGGATGTATTTCCCTCCAGCTGTCGACTAGGTGATATTGTTCTAGGAGATCGCTGAATTGCCAGCACTGCGCATGTCTGCGGGTGAGGGGTGCGGTATTGCAGGATTATCCCTGTCTAAATGTGGTCTCAAAGTTTGATTCGAGTCCCCACATAATACCACTGTGCCTACAGCATGTGTATGTATTAGATTAATACAGTGCCTTAAAGGGACACTTAAGTCAAACAAAAAAAATGAGTTTTACTCACCTAGGGCTTCCAATAGCCCCCTGCAGCTGTCCGGTGCCCTCGCCGTCTCCCTCCGATCCTCCTGGCCCTGCCGGCAGCCACTTCCTGTTTTGGTGACAGGAGCTGACAGGCTGGGGACGCGAGTGATTCTTCGCGTTCCCAGACACATTAGCACCCTCTATGCTGCTACATGGTATATGATATATGCTATAGTAGCATAGATGGCGCTATTGTGGCCAGGAACGCGAAGAATCACTCGCGTCCCCAGCCTGTCAGCTCCTGTCACCGAAACAGGAAGTGGCTGCCGGCGGGGCCAGGAGGATCGGAGGGAGACGGCGAGGGCACCGGACAGCTGCAGGGGCTATTGGAAGCCCCAGGTGAGTAAAACTCATTTTTTTTGTTTGACTTAAGTGTCCCTTTAAAAAGGAAAGTTGATCCGAGTTAGGAGCGTAGTATGAGGCAATTGTAACATCTGTGTCTTGCGGAAGCAGTAGATTTGGGCGCATGAGACAAGTGGACAAAAAGGGCGCCCCATTCACTTCCATTATAAATATCGTTTAATGGGCGCTGAACGGGGAAAATAAGGCGCCGGAGATTTTTAAGGATTTATAACGGCGCC